>NC_092068.1:27224390-27254390 GCF_039877785.1 Chaetodon trifascialis | reverse complement strand
TTACAAGCTACAGCGAGGAGGCCTGGAGTGTCGGTGTGCGTGTCGGCCCTCCAGAGTGTGGCGGCACGTGGTGACGCTGAAGAGCTCTTCACTGCTGCGCTCATGGATGCATCATGAGAACTGGATGCTGGACTCGGCGAGATGAATTCAAGCTGGCTCCTACTTATATTCACTCAGCAGCCACTTTATTAGGTACAGACGAATGTAATGAAATCCAACACAACAGCTCAGCCACCAGATCTGCCTTTCTGAAGACAATAATGTTCCGTTTAGACTGGCGCTGTCACAGAGGTGGTGTTACAGAGGGTGTAGTTTACAGTGTCAGGGTGCTTCTGCTGCTGCTCTACAGTTACATGGGGGGGGATATATCATAACACATTCAGTGTAATCCAGTTTAGTGCAACACGGCTGATATTTACAGCCTCAATAATAAACGTATAGTTGAACTAACACTTCAAACCTGAGCAGATCTGTGTCCTCAACGTACCCCCCCACCCCCCGGTACCACACATTGTACACAGACGTTATGTCCTACACAAAAAAGCTTTTAGTGGGAGAATTTTATGTGCTCGTGGTTTAAAAATTCATAGCTGATGTCACATAACTGACGTGTACTGTCAGAGGAATCCAGTCGGATGAATCAGCTGCAGTACCGCGGCGAACCACCGGGCCGAGCAGGCAGCAGAGAGAGGAGGAGGAGTGAAAGGGACTGAAGCCGACAGATGAGCAGAAGAGTCCAGAACAAAACCAGTCACATGCAAACTGTCGACCCGAAACGTGCTCCCAGCAAACACTTTGTGCCTCAGTGACCTCTTCACCACCTTTCCCCTCGTTTCTTTCCCTCTCTGTGTTCATTTCGCCTGCTCTGCCTTCTTGTCCTTCGTAACCTGCACCGCTGTGCAGCCGCAGACCGGCCGGCGTTCAGTTCCTGCTCTATGAGGCTGCCGACGGCCTCTCGCTTGTTTCTCTGCTCATATATCACAGCCAGCCAGGCCCCGCGACACGCCGGAGCCCTGCATTTGAAAACACATTACTTTTTAAGACCCCCTGAGAAATTGTGAGAGGAGGAAGAGTAATAGAGCTTTCCCTCTCTCTCTTGTAAAGCGCCCGCTGTGCACATATGAGACTGTGTGTTGCTGTGTGTTCGGGTGTGCGTCTGTCTGTGTTTGTGTGTTGGATGTTTGGATTGGAGGCTGGAACAGACAATAACAGCAGCAGTAAAGTCAGCCAGGTCTGCACTGTTGTTATTTCTCGACTCATTGAGAATTCAGCTCTGTAAAATCTCTTAATTAGTTTGGTGAAACAGACTCGTTACCTGCGTGGAATTAGAGGAAAACTGTCAGCCTCACGTCAAGTCAAACATACTCTCACCAACTCGTGATCGCGGTTGCACACGGTGTGGATATTTATTTGAGGGTTATTTTGGAGAGATCTGATCAGGATTTTCAGGACTTTTCATGTGTTTTTATGTATGTTTTTGTCTTTTTTCCATCTTGAACCATGTGCAAAGAAGCTGCTCTGTCGTTCTCCGTTGGACTCTGCAGATTCACAAATGCCTCTAATCAAGCAAAATATTCATGAGTTGGAGTCTCGGAGCTTAACACGATGACTTGAATGAACTGATTGCCCTGAGCATTCAGTAAACTCATCAAATTAAGATTATTCAGAGGCACTGGTAGCTAATCAGCATAATTCAAGCGTGTGCAGTATTCGTGTTAAAGCTCTCCACAAACCCATCTGTCTTCTGGTCTGGGTCACGTGACGGCGGGTTGTCACATCTTTCATGCATGTGCTGGTTCTCAGATGAGTCGCGCAGGGTTTTTCCAGATAAAGTACAACACAGGAAGCATAATTACAGAATGTGAAGTAATAACACTGCATGTTTTATCACATGGATCTCCTGCAGGACACACGGCTTCAACGCACCAGGTCAGAGGGTCTGACGGAGGCCACTGTCACGCACAGGTGTGCACAGCCTCCCTGTAAATGACACTGAAATATCGATTTATATCTATAAATCTATATATCTATATATATCTAGAAATCTAGAAATATCTATTTTTTCTGTTCATCTGGCTTTGCTGCTGTGTACTAAACTGTACATGGAGATCTCGTCCTGAAACATCTTCATCACTGAACGAGAGAATATCATTGCAAGCCAGTCTATCAGTTCCTGCTGATGAAACTCACAGCTGAAGTTAATATCTGAACACCTGACTGTGTGATTATTGCTTCTTTCAAGTAATCCTGAGACACACATCCTCGTATGGACTTCACAGGTTCCTGGTTGATCAAACTTATTTGCTCAAGTTTAGGTAACTAAAAGTAAAATCTGTCCAGCGAATCATCAGCTGTTAAAGAGTTATCAATGTTTTTACAGGGAATCTGCTTTAGTGTCCGGAAAGCATTTTTCAAGCAAGTGGAAAAGACGACTTTACGCCGCAGTTAGAGGTCATTAAAAGTTTTACACTTCTGACATTAGTGGAAATCTTGAGACCAATATTATCCGTCCCTAACGGCACGTAAACAACTTGTTAATGTGAAAACTTGCAGGTCTGCATCACACGAGTCGGCAGGGGAACGTTTCACATCAACTTAATATTCATAACCATTAAGTGAGGTGTGAGAACTGACCTCATCGCATAGCGCAGGCTAACATATCATCCCCAATGCAAACCCCTTCATGATCACACTGAAGGCGTCTGACAGATTTATTCTCTTTCAGATTTTCTCAGGAGGGAGGACGCTGGTCTTCCAGTGAGGCCTCTCTGCTGCACCAGCAATCCTTTGTTACCTCCAGATCTGAGACGCCCAAAGAGAGACAGATGTCCACTGGGAGCATCTGCCCCTGGAGTGCTCTCTCACAGTCACACTTATTTCCTCCTCTGAATGCTGCGCTTGTCCCTCGCTCCTTCCCTCTCTTTATTTCTGCGAGGGACGCGAGATAAAACTCGTCAGTGTGTCTGGAGGAAACTCAGACGGTGTGAAGAGTCAGACTGCAGCAGGGAGGACATCTGGAGGGGGAGACGCAGCGAGGGTGGACGGACACTGAGCAGGTAGGCAGTCGTCCACTCATCAAATCTTTGCTTCTCTCTTTGAGATTCTTTGTTTCAGAGCAGAGAATGTCAAACTGCTCACAGAAGGCTTTTCAGCAAAGATCCCTGCAGTGGTGCCAGTACGACACTAACAAGGCCACGTTTGTTTACTGCAAACATCATTTCAAAACCAGCTCTGCAAAGACTCACTCACGGTTTCATCCACCCAAAATGTTTTGATTACAACCCACCGGACATCATGAAAAACCTTTTCATCAAGCGGTAGGACAGCGGATACTTCTGTATCGCTCGCCTGTTGTGTTGCGCCTCAGCTCACTGATGTCATCGATGCTCCGCAGATGAGAGGGCGCTATCACGGATGTTAGGGGATGTTTTAATCTTTCGTTTGCAGGCAGGATGCTTTCTGTTGCTGCTCTGTAGAAATCAACAAGAAGTCTGCCTTCTTGCCTTTCTGATGTGTGATGTCCTCACAGCTTCTCTGTAAGATTCACAGAGTCTGTTCACATGCTCCACCTCAGCTGCAGACAAAGGTACGTTGTTTGTCTCAAATCGAAAATCAGATCCTAGATTTTGTTGGGGCTGAGCAGTCGGCTGTTCTCTCTGCGCCACCCTGCAGGATTGTGGATTTCCTCCTGATATGAGCTCTCATCGACGGTGGTGCCGTCATCCACAATCTTCACAACAACGTTCTCTGGGTGTAAAGTGTGAACAGGAGGGGGCTGAGCACCCAAACCCAGAGTCCTGCGAGTGCTACTGTATCAGTTTCATGGAGAGATCGTGTTGAACTCTGAGCTGAAATCAACAAACTACTGTGATGTAGGTCTTATTTTCAAGGTGTGTGAAGACTGAGTGGAGGGCAGTGGAGGTGTCACTCTCGGTGGATCTGTTGGTTCTGGATGCAAACTGGTGGGGGTCCAGGCTGGCTGGGATGCTGTCTCTGATGTGCTGGAAAACCAGTTTTGCAAAGGCCTTCATCAGGATGAGGGTGAGTGCCACAAGGCGGGAGACTTTAGACTGACTGCTTCTTCAGGCGGTGGGAGCTCCGTCTAAACACTGCAGACCTTTTAGGTACACAGATGATGGTGGTTGTGCTGAAGCAGCTGGAAATACTCTTGTGTGATAGTGATATGTTAAAGATATCAGTAATATCATCAACCAGCTGCCTGGAACATGTTTTTAGACATCAGGCCCAGCAGCTTTACTCATATGTGTTCACTCTTGGAGCGCTCAAGCTTGTTGATGGCAGAACAGTCTGGAAGAGTTCTGCGTGGAGTCTCCAGGCAACACTGCAGTGTTTGCTAATCGAGCATGGAATATCACAAAGTAAAAGAGAGAAACAGTACAATAACTGACTGAGCATCATCACTCCACATTAATCCATGTCATGGAACTGATTACGCCGATGCGTTTTATGTACGAGTCGATGTCGCTGACGACGTCCACCCCACAAAGATACTCCAGCTCAGAATGTAGGCAGTGATGATAATAAACAACCTCCCAGAGGAACGCCGACTCTACAGGTGGATCAGCAATAGAGGCAGAGCATAAGAGCAAAATGCTAAATGCATTAAATGCTTATTGCCCCAGAGCAGCCTCTTCAGTCTCACTCTCTGCTGCACAAAACTGATCAATGCCAACATTTGCTGGCACTGTATATTTATTGGGTACTTGAATCATCCTGTATAAAAAGGTAGTTTGGGCTGTTAGAGGGCGAAGAAAAACTTCAAAGATCCCAAGCAGGCCTTCAAACCAGCTCCTTTAAAAGAAACAGCTAGTGAGTCATTGGTCCTCTGCCCACAGTGAGACACAGTCAATCTGCTGTGGTTCAGCACTGAACCTGACTAAGGCGGCTGAGGGGGGAGCAGGTGAGACAGGACAGAGGACGGTTCAGTGGTAGATATGTAGAAGTCCAGAGGAAATGTCACCAGCCCCCACTGAGGCGTACGTATGGTCTCAGTATGATCCCACACATGCGCAGACACACACACTTGGGTATTGCAGCAACGATGGGGACTTGAAGAACCTGAAAGGTTAATTAGCCACCATGGGGGAAACTCAAAGGGCGTCGGCTTAGCCTCCCTCCCTCATCAGTCTCGTGCTGTCTCCAGGCCTCAGCTCCCCGCTGTGATTTTTTGATTTGAAGCTGATGGAAAAGACCACTTGTGGTCTAAATTAAGAAGGCGAATAAAAAATAATGGCTTAGCTCATTGCTGGGGAAGGAAGAAAACTACTGGAAGCTCAGAAAATTGGGATGAGAGATTGAAATCAGGCCATACTATGAGAAATCCATGAACAGCAGGACGTGCACAGCATGGGAGCAGGTCTGAGGGTTACGTATACCTGTATTTATCTGCACAGGTAGACAACTGCTGCACTGTATCGCAGGCTATTAATGATGTATAGCATCGCTTACTTTGCCCAAGCCATCAATCAGCCTCTACTGAAGTACAAATGAGTATCTCATAACTCTCAGGGCTTGTTTCTCTGAGAAAAACAGGCAAGGAGGACAGAAAAGTCTGATGTGGACGGATGCATCATCAGACCATTATCCCGTGTGTAAACATATGACAAACGTTGACCTGTGAGGCCGCCATAATTAAAGATACAAAGGGTTTGTCTTCAGATTTGATGTCCCAGACAGCGCTGGTCCTGCACTGGCATTTAAAGAGTACACTGATTGGCCTAACGGGAACACTCCCATTAAAGGTCAAAGTGAACAGAAAAATCACAGACCACAGCACCACCAGCACCGGACCAGTTCGACTCAAGCTTGAACAAACGAAGCATCTTGTTACTGATTAGCCCATTTTTGGCCTGCACTGTCCACGCAGGAACTCCAGCTCAGCTCTCTGGATGAAGGACGAGCGTCGTGTTCACTGAGCACATCTGGATCCTGAGGAAGACTGCCGTGAGCAGCAGGAGGAGGACACAGATTACATGTTTTCTTCAAGAAAGAGAAAGATAACGTCGCTGCCTCGCTCTCTTTCCGTTAAATCAAGTCTCGCTGTTCTCTGACATGAAACCTGTCACTGAAGCCTTTACAGCAGCCTCACCGTCGTCTGGAGCAGAAACTCTGCTGGACCAAACTGATGGATTGAAACACAGGTTAATTGCTCCTGAAACAATCTCAAGTAAGAGGCGTCTGTGTGGGAGAGACAGGTTAATGACAGCGTGTAACTGTAAGCGATACTGTTGTCTGAGCTTTATTGTGAAACCAACGGACCGACAAGTCCTGTTGTTGCTGTCTGAGGTACCTGAATCATTGTGTTTGCTGCTCGCTTCTGCCAAACATGTTAGCTGATTGCATGTCCCTGTGCTGCTTTAACACAGCCGACGAACCCGAGGTCACATGACGGGCTTCTGTCAAGTACAAGGAAGTGTCCTTCGGTTTTGGCTCCTGGACACTGCAGCTGCAGCAACACTAAAACTAACCAAAAGGGCATTAAAATGCTGCTTAAAAGTCCGATAAAATAGAAGAATAGTGATGTAATTACGCACGTGCACATTTCAGAATGAATCGTGACCACTAATATTTTTACTGCCAAGATCAATTTTCTCACCTTCTTTGGATTCATAGAAGACTATGTGGACTCAATCCTAAAGGTTATCCAGCGTGGAAACGAGCAGGACAATGGAAAGACTGCTCTCACGCATGAGAGGTTCGGTTCGATGGTCAGCGCCTGGCGTTCATGAGAATCTGTGACCTTCTGACTCTTCTTCACAGTTGGCTGAAGTGAACTTAGCGTCAATCATTCATTAGTGTGGTCTTAAAGCCACCAACCGTCCCAAAGAAAAGTCCAGACAGCCAGGAAACATTAGTCAACATTAGAGCAGTTCCCAGAAATAATTTTCCCACTAAAGAAAGACCTCTGACGACTGAGATGCAGTGGCCTCAGATGTCGTCACTGTCGTCTCACACGGCCTCCTTTGGTCCACGGTGGCTCTGACTCCAGAGCACTGCCACCAGGGATTAACACGAGGACGCAGGACTTTCCATCGGTCTTATCTCAGGCGTCTCACAGGACTGAAGGAGGCTCGATTCCACTGAAATAAAACTGCAACAAATCACTGCAACTGGATTTCGAGTAACAAGCATCCTAACTTCCACTGCACTATTCCACTATAAGCTTCTTCTCGACTCTGATGTTAGTCTGAGCCAACAGTGGGGCTGAAATAAAACGACAGCGATGAAAACATGTCTTTGTCTCATCCCCTGAAAACTGACTGCAGTGTCAGGATGAAGCTCACATGCACATCAGCTGACAGATGAACAGGCCTTGTTAAATCTCCCATAAGGCTTGAATGCAGAGCCAGAGAGCAGTCTTTGTTTTCCTAATGAGGCGCTTCAGTGGACTTTCAGCACTATCACAGTCTTCTTAAAGGAGGACCCCACCCAATTTCACTGTTTAACACATGAATTTGATTAGTGGGTTTACTTTCAGTCCCTCTGCAAACATCACTTCTCTACTTTCTCTGCCTGGCTTTTCTTTTCTTGTGCTTTAAGAAACTCTCTCTCAACAGAGCTCTGCTCTGCCTTTGATTATCGGAGAAGACAGAGCGTCTGAATTCAGCCACCAGGCCATTAATCTGTGACTGGGTCTGAGAGACGAGGGAGCCTTCGGAGGGTCCCGCAGGGAATTATCTGCTGGCTTCAGCCGCCGTGCAGACCGACTGCTGGGCTCACACCACAGAAACACACTCAGTGGCCACCTGGGGCAGAGAGCGTGGACGCTGATGTGAGGAGAAGCTCAACTGATGCAACACACACTCTGAATACACTGCTTTGTTCTTACTACTGCTTTAAACACACACACACACACACACGCACACACACACGCACACACACACGCACACACACACACACACACACACACACACACACACAAATAATACACATTAATAATAAAGAAACTAATCAAAACATGTTTTTCTGAAGAGTCTGATGCTGACTGGTGAAGTCATGAGCAACATGAAATTTACTGAAAACTGCATTTGACTTTGTTTTTTTTAAAAGGATATTGTTTTTGTTTTTTATTATTTGGTCACCTAGTGGCCAGTTGAGGAACTACACTGGAGGGTACTGTGGCATTAGCTTTCAGATTTAATGATGTTTGAATTAAAGCAAATTAAAGCTGAAAACAAACCTGTTTCCTCTGCTGTTCAGCGGTCTAAGACATTTCATTTTCTCACGTTTTTCCTGTTTTATGACCCGTTTTTACCCTGTACACTCTGAATCATACTGCGGAGCTGCTTTCTAACACCACACTGATGAAGCCACGCTGCTCTTTCTTTAGCAGTTCCATCTCTTATAATCTGAAGCTTGTTTGAGGTTTCATCTTTGCATTAAGTTCAATGCGATTCTTTTAAAACTTCTGATTGTTTGGTTCAACGTGCGCTGATGGAGGGAGACGATGGTTCTCAGACAGAGAAAAGAAAGACTTGACCCGTTAGACTTTCGTGATGAATGTCCTCGTCCTCTTCATGCTGCTGTTGAGAGAGGCCTCTTGTCTCCTTTGCGCTGGCTGATCCATTACAGGCATCTCTCATTTGAAGCCACACATCATTTTTCTTCATGTTGGCTCTTTTTTCTATTTTCTTGTCCTCGAAACTGAGCTGAGGTTGTATAAGGGCTGCTGCCATTTGATGGATGAAGTCATCACTGTCCTTGCATGCACACGTGACGGCAGCAGAGACGTGTTTACCCTCGATGCAACTCAAGAAGCTGTTTACCTGCAGCTGGGCTGTAATCAGGCTTCTCCCACCCACCGTCACGTTTCTGCGTGTCTGAGGCCGAAAAGCATTTTAAGGACGTTACAGGACGCCGCAGCTCCAGCGCAGGTCGTCCACGCTGTTTGCATGTCAGAGCCTCGGCTAAGCAGCGCAGGCCGACACTCATTAAGACTCATTTATCTCAGTTCCAATCAGACTTTGGATTGAATTATCTGGACACAGCTGAGAGGAATGCTCTTTTCCGTCACCTCCAGTGAAAGAAGACTTCATGCACCACATCACACACACATTACACACACGGTGGAGTCCGACTCAGAGCAGAGCTGCAGAGGTTGAACCGCTGCTGTGAAAACGCTCTTAAAGCTCTTTCTTATGCTGTAATCCACATCAGTAGGCCTGTGCTTCTTGCTACACTGCAGGTTATTTAAGCTACTTTACTGTATGGCTAATGCCTTTGTGAGACTTCTGGAATTATGTCTGCTTATACAAACCGACGGATAAAGTCATGGCATGGACTCATCAATAAATCCTGTTCTTAATGTTGTGGCAGGCTACAGACTCCTTTCTACAACTACATCTAATCATTATCATTGATTATCTACGCTTTGATTGAACCTCGGATGATAAACTGAGTGTTTACAGCTCGAGCACTTCCTGCGTGTTGCTAACAGCTAACGTGGCTGAGCTGCTATCAAAGTCTGTTGTTTATCTGAGTGAAATATGGCGGACCCTGAACCGTGCACCAGCTCGTACCGCATGACGCTTCAGGGCTCGCGCTGCTCACTTTTAAGTGTGAAAACACAAACATGGCGAGTGACTTCAAGTCGAGCACCTGTTTTAAACACACTGCAAGGCATCGTGTGGAGGTAGAAAGTTTGGATTTAGTCATTCACAGGGACACTGTCTGCCAGCTTCGGTCCATGCTTTCTGCTTCTGTTTGTCCTCGTCCTCCTGGAGACGCAGCCAGTGTTTGCTGAGCCTTTCTTCAGCTCTTTTGGTACGCTGTGTCTACGACTAAGGACATCGCCCGCTCAGAGCACCTCTGCTCTGTGCCGTCCCTCTCCGTCAACGCTGGCTGGACGTGGTCTCTGTGTGCGCTTCGATCTTCATGTCGTTTTGAGCTGCAGCAGCTCTCGACAACATTTGGAAGTCGCCTGACGTCTTTATTGATTGAACCATGTCTTCACGCTCTGTTTTACACTAACTTCATAGACTGAAGGTCATAGACTGAAGGTTAATTTGCTCAAGTTTCATACGTTTCCTTTAGTCTATGAAGTCACAGTCCTCAGCTCTACTGCTCTGCACTACTTCAGATTTATGTCTTGGTGTTTTTAGGATTCCACCATTGTTGCTTGCGTCTTCTATGTTCATGCATGTTTCTCCATCTTGGACTGAGAGGGTCATATATCACACAGATTCTGAAGCCTGTGAGCTGTGAGTGTAATTCTGGGCCATATAAATAAAGTTTCCTTGGCTTGAATTGATAGTCTGCTCCTGTGAAGCCTGCCAATAAGAAGAAAGCACACAGGTTCACCAGTTACACTGACACAGTATGCACTGCCACTAAAATCTGCCATGAGGTCAACAACACGACACACCTGAAATATACGTCACATTGCTCTTCACTACAAGAGCTTACACAATAAACTGCAAATTATACAAAAACACAAACAAATTCACCACCTGCAGACGAGCAGGCTCCTGTCTACAGCTTCCACTGGTGCACTGGGACGCAGTCAAGAAGGTGGAATAAGGGCTCCTCTCTTGGCATTTGATGGATGAAGCAATGTAAAAAAGGGGGGGGGGTAATAAAACACCACAACACTGGAGACATATATTTTTTACTTCAATTTTGCATTCCAATGATTTGAAATTGTTTCCGTCCCCAGTGTGTCGATCTCTGCTACCTATTCACCCGCTGAGCGAGCGAGCGAGCGCTGTGTGAGGAGAGAATTTATGCCTGCATCATTTGGCAGTTTGTCTTTGTGAGAGCAAAGATATGAAAAATGTGTTGCTGTGAGAGCAATTCATAATTATTTTTCCAGTAGGGCTCCTGGAGAAACACTGTGATGGAGGAGACAGAGAAAATGATAATCAGATAAACAGAAATGTGTGCCACGCACACACACACACACACACACACACACACACACACACACACACACACACACACACACACACACACACACACACACACACACACACACACACACACACACACACACACACACACACACACACACACACACACACACTCTGTCATGAATCCAGCGTATTGTGCTCTCATGCAGTTCACTGTGTTGTGGACAGTCTTAATGAGCGGCGCCGAGCTCGCGGTCGACACCTTCCTCTCCTGCTTTCCTTCCCCTCTGCACCCCGACAGTACATCCACCTTAATTGGGAGTTTTTTCTCTTCCTCTACCTTCCTGAGGTGCACATACATTTTTGCTTTTTGCCACGGAGGTCAACACGCACAGTCGCTGTTTGTGGGGGCAGCTGGAGGTCCAGAGTCGAGCTCAGAGTCAAGGACGCCAACATGGCGATGGATGAGGTCTGTCATGTGACTAAAACACTTGAAAAATGCCTTCAATTTCCCTCCCGGTCGCAGCGCTTAACGCCCCTCTCCTTGGCCTTGTCTGCAACCCTTCATGGCACGAGTGAGGCCCAAACTGCCAGTGTGATATGATCCTTCTCCTGCCTCAGCCATTGCAGAGCAGAAACACAGACGCAGAATACAGAAACGGTGAAATGGAATACGGACTGTGAACTGAGGCCTCTGCTGACAGCTGATGGTGGGTTTGTCCTCTGAGGGGCCTGAGCTGCTGTTTTCATTGTCTGCACCCAGCGGTTTAGTCTGCGTGATACGCCGGTATACGCCCAATACTCGCAAGATTTTTTTCCATATATCCACTTGATGCGCGAGCATACGTAACAGCATCATTTTGTAAAAACTTTCACATGCTGATTAATTCATTATATTAACCCTCGAAGACCTCCGTCGCCCGTGACGGCAACAGCAACACAATCCTTTAGCGTGCATTCTCTGCAAATATTGCATCACGATGAAAATGAAAAATGAAACGAAAACAACGGCAGACAACACTGTTTCAGTGTTTTCCGAAGCGTGCCACTGAACCCACGGCCACTCTGGGTGCATCAGCTCGGCTCTTTCACTCGCCGGCTTACACTCACAACATCCCCAGTTCCCGCCCACCTCCAAACAATGGGCGACAATGACTGACAGGCTTCTCAGCCCCTAAGTGTTTGTCACGTTCATGAACATCAGGGAAAACACAGAACTATGAGTGGTTATACAATAACTTAAAAAAAAAGAGCGATAACTTACAGACTCTCTGCGTGTGCGTGTGTGTGGGGGGGGGGGGGGGGGGGGGTCATAAACAGAACATAATGTTCATATCTCCTTGATGAGACAGGTGAGAGCTCCCAGCTGGCCTTGTGGAGTGAAAGTCAGGCTCGGGAATTTAAGAGCTGGCATTCCGGTTTAATTCATGTACTAAGAAAACATCTGAATCTGAATCACATTCACTATGCAGTGATAATAATAATAATAATAATAATAATAATAATAATAATAATAATAATAATAATAATAATAATAATAATAATAACAATAATGCGCAGCCTACAGTATACATCTTGAGAGCATCCTGAAAGACTGGTTATGTTATCAACATGTCAGGAAGCAGCATCACACACAAGGTCATGATGGTGCTTATGAGGTGTTGCTCCAAGATGGATGTTGACGCGTTATTCTGGATCGGGTGAGTGAGTATAGACAGTATACTCACTAAAAAACTAGACTACACCACTGGCTGCACCATATGGATAAACGTACATGGACGCCATTGTTTCCATATAATGCACATTTATCATATATGGGTGTGACATTCACAGTATGTCTCCATGCTTTCACCCATCCGTCCATCGATCCATCTCCCTCTTCATGAGTTTTCTCTTCCTGATTCTTCCTCGATGAATAACACTGATACGAAGGTTGGTGCAGAGTCACATATAATAAATGTGATGAATAATAAATATATAATAAAAAGGGCATGGGGGTTGAGTGTAGGGTTCAATAAACGTCGCAATTAGACAAGTCATAAAGCAATGATGCTGCTGATGGCTGAGATTCGTCTTGTGCTGCCGCCGCCGAGCTTTATTAATAAACCGTGATCAATTTGCTCAGAGTGCTTGTACAACTTCTCTAATTTCAGCCTGCTTGGTATGCCACGCTCATGTGAGATGAGATGCAGCAGCAGGGAAAACAAGACGATGTTTTGGTGCCACATCTTAGACATTACTCGAACTCGCATCCAAAATGTATTTTATTTGCAGCGTGAATTTAGAGATAAGTCATAAATGAATCATTGCTTGTACTGAACGTCCTCTGATCAGTTAGATATTTACTGCATTTCACTGGATTCACGTTCACTGTCGGTGTTCCTGGTGCCAAATGGGAGGTACAAAAATTCCCACATGTCCTATTTCTAATTAGCACGAGCACATTAGCATGTTTCCCTGCACCAACAGCATCGACAGTGAAGTCAGCATGACAGGAATGAGTATCAGTATCTGTAGCATTTGGTCTGTTACTGCATGTGGCGTAACGTTGGAGGCAATTCCTACCATACGGGTGGGGTTCGCTGAACAAGTTTTTTTCTTTTTTATCCTAAATTCCTGGCAATTATGATACGGTGGCAGTAGGATGCACTCTGTCACAGAGCAGCCATCTGGACTACAAAAGAAATAACAGAATCTACAGTAGCTTCACGGCAGGAGACGTCCAGAAAGACCCCACAGAGCTGATGAGGCTGAAAATCCTGATTCTTCTGCAGCTGCAGTGCAGGAGGATCAGTGAGACGCCAGCAGTGAATGAGGCCAGTGTGTTCATGATGTGAAACTGAGGCTGGATGCGCCCGGCTCAACCCTGCCGCCCGGGCCTGTTGGCTTTACATCTGGGCCGAGCTGGAACAAAAGGGCAGACGCTAACCCAACGGGCGGCGTGGACATTAGCGCGCCGCTCGCCTTCCCACGCATGGCCACACGTGCCCGCGTGGACGCATGCTCTCACACACACACACACACACACACGATAGCAGCAGAGCCACAAAGCACAGCGTCTTGATCGTGACTGGGATGCAGAGATGGAAGGAGCGAAGGAGAAACAGGCAGAGAGGAGAACGAAAAAATGAAAGAGAAGCAGGGACGGCAGCTGGTGCTTCCTACCAACCTCCTGCTGTCTGATTCCTCTCTGTGTCTTCTCTCTTTATCTCCGTCTTTCACAGCCTCATCGCCACCCTCCATCGCCCACGCACGTTTAGACATTCATTCACCATTAAGCCTCAATATCTATCTATCTATCTATCTATCTATCTATCTATCTATCTATCTATCTATCTATCTATCTATCTATCTATCTATCTATCTATCTATCTATCTATCTATCTATCCATCCATCCATCCATCCATCCATCCATCCATCCATCCATCCATCCATCCATCCATCCATCCATCCAGTGAGAGTGAAGCAGTCATTCTGTCCACTCTAAATTTAGCTGCTGCTGAAGTTCAGGTGCTGACCAGCAGACAGCAGCATCTCGCTCACACTGCTCGGCCAGCAGCAGAGCACACAGAGAGCATCCAGCTCCTTCTGTGCCAAAATGAAGAGCATTTGAATGGGCCTCAGACAAAGGTTACAGACTTATCTTATTTCAGCATGAAGCTGAAGCCTGTGTGATCTCTGACATGGCCAGATGCCTTGTGGGTAAGGCTTTAAAAAAAAAAAAATAGAGGGATTTTGGGGTTGGATTATTAATACAATATATTTTTATTTTCATGCCACCTGCAGAGATTTTTTGGAAGTACCCCCCCCCACCCCCCCATCTCTCTCCGTTCCTCTTTGACTGCCACTGTGGCAGATTAGTGACTGAAAAGGTACAATTTTCAGTGCGCCCACAAAGACGAGGAGGTAAGAGGATCTGATTAATGCACGTTGCCTCTTTATATATTCATGACTATTTCCTGGAGTCTATTAGAAAGACATGACTTATTTAAGTGGAGGGTTTGATTGAAGTTCTCTGTCCTGGCAGTTGACTTTCCATCTTTCATTTTTCAGTTCTCCTCCCCTTCTCTATATTTTTCTCTGGGTCTGATCTCCGTCCTCCTCCTTTCCCTCACTCTGTTCTTTGACCCCTCCCAGCTCTCCTTTCATTCTCCAGTGCTTAAATTGATTGGATGTGGCAGATTATATCCACCCGGCACCATTTTGCTCAGGCTGGTTTTTGAGAGTGAGGCCTTCAGCCCTCTATGAACTGGTGGTGAGGGGTTGCTTGGTTGTGACTGTCATCTATTATGGATTTGGTGGGAAATGGTGTTGTGATGATTTTAGTCCAGCGCCCCCCCCCCCCCCCCCCCGCCCGTCTGTGAGGTCCTCATTATGCATTCACAGCACTGCAGGACTATTTTAGGGAGCCGAACAGCTCTGCTCAGCTTCAGAAGTTATGATTCTGCACCACTGAGAAGGTGCCTGAATGTTGTTTATCACACCAGTTTGAGATTTTCCCTTTGCTCGAATTCATTGTTCCCAACCGCGGCTTCAAATGCAAATGCACAGATGCAGTGATCGCAGCTTCGATGGACTCACTGAACTCTTAATGACTTCTGGTTCTCTTTCCATGATTCTCTTCACTTTCCACTCAATATCACAGAGAGCAGGGGCCTCATTTATAACACATCACGTAGAATCCACACTAAAAGTTTGCGTACGCCCAAAAGCTGAAAATGGCGTACGCCAAAAAATATTCGGATTTATAAAACCGTGCGTACTCACTCCTGCACGCAATTTTCCCTTTATAAATCACACTCCACCTGGAAGATTGCACAGATGGATTCACCTCACATCCCGCCCCCGACACACCCACATTTTACCTTGAATGGTCAATGCAAAGTACCTCATGAATGTCTTTGATCAATGCTGATCAATGGCATTTACATTCGATCATGGCAGAGTAAAGAAAAAGAAATTTTACGGAGACTGAAATCGAGGTGTTTGTGGGTGAGGTGGAGGCCAGAAAGGATATTTTGTTTGGTGGCCACAGTAGTGGCGTCACAAATAAAAAAAAAAAAAAAAAAAGAGTGGCAGCACGTCGTCACTGCAGTGAATAGTTCCAGTGCTACAGAGCGATCTGCGTGATCTTCCAGCAGTGCCAGCGCGTCCATTGTGCAGCATCACGCACGAGTGTCACTGCACTGTTTATATGCTTACTCAGCAAACTGAATGATTGTTACACACCTTGTCACAATTAATACTAATCCATCAGTGCCACCCACCGCTCTGTATCATCTGAAGATGGAAGTATGATATATGAACATTGAGCATACAGCAGTAGTATGTATAACACATGTATAACACTGCAGACTTGGCTGTTTCTGATTACGCGGGTCTGTAAGTCTGATATGTGATGACATTAAATGTATGAGATCAATCTGGCTTCAATTCACCACCTCACCATCTGCACCACCAGTTCCCCCTGTTGCCAAAATCGGTGCTCCACTGCTCGTGGGCAAGTCAAAGTTTAGTTATAGCAAATTACAAGTCAAGATGCGTCATTGAGCAGTCTGACAGAGCAGCCTGTCCAGGACAATCATGATTGTTTTTGGAGCATTCCACCACTTTCCAGTCGTTTGGTGCCCCTGTACAAACTCTGGATTGTGCTGCTGGCTTTAAATCTCCTATGGTGCAAACAAAAGTCTCAGTATTAGTTTCCTGTGATCGAGATCTGCCCTAAACAAGCCTTCACATGTGGTTTTTAATCAAAGCTTTGGAACAATAAGTATGTGATGTGCCTGCGAGCGAAACGCTGAATCTCTACTGTCTCCTGTGTTCTGCAGGCAGAATGACAACTCCCCTCAGCACCCAAAGAAAGCGTCAGATAGCAACCTTTAGACTCTTGGCTCTCATCATCTCTACGATGTGAACTCGACAGGCAGTTTTCCTCCAGCAGCCGACTCCCCCCACAGTGTGAAAAAGAGGAATTATTTGATTTGAAGATTTGAAGATGACCGTAGCTGATGCCTTTCTCAAGACATGCCTGGTGATGGTATAACCCCGCTGTGGGAAGAGCTTTCAAATGAGGATGCTACACTTCACTCTTCTTGGAAACCTGGAGTGAAATGATCTTTTTTCAGGTGGACTTTGCCTTCGGATTAAGATGAGATAGCCTTCCGCACCGTTAGGCTGCAGGGAGTCTTTTCTCAGTAAGAATATAAAGCCAGGATTTCTTAAGGATGCGCATCACGATTTTCCCATTAAGCTTACAGCCGTGGGAGTATACTGGGAATTCTTTAACAAGAAGTGTGTTAGGATCAGTGGGGTCAGTGGGTCACTTTAAGCCTCATGGTTAGATCAGGTTCTGTGCTCTTTCTTGAGCCATACATTGCAGTTACATTTGAGTAAATTACTAAATGCCAACCTACTTTTTCAACTTTTTCCAAGGAAACAAAGTTGGCTCTGTCTCTTGCTAGCTGCAAATGCTGCTGGGAGCCTTTAGGGACAGTAGACAGTCTGTGGGCAGCTCAGGGAGGCAGATGGCCCTCAATCCTATTACACAGCTCCTTACACAATCTTTCTATTACACACTCTTTACTTGCACATGCACACAGGAAATGCGGCTATCTCTAAGTCCTCTCATTGCTAAAACTGAGGCCGCCCTCGCCAGAATAAAACAATACTTTCTCAAACACTTACAACAAATTACTTTTGACGCTGGAAACCTCAGTTCTCATCCCGCCAGCAACTGCTGGTTTCTTTTCACTGTGACTACAATCTTTTCTGAAGCAGACCTTCACTACAGGAGCAGCAGATCACAATGTGAGCCATTTTTGGATGCTCACTTAGCTTGACAATAAATATGGGGAGCAAGGGAGGGCTGCAGCAGGTGGCAATATTCATGGCTCGAGTTATCCCTCCATGATGCATAAACTAAATCCTCCAGTTTTCAAAGACCTGAACCCCTGAGCAGGCTGTCCTGACACTTGGGGTTCCACCCTGGACGATTACGTGTCACATTTCCGGTCTTCCATTCTACTCATTGCATAAGTCTTAGTCTAAATCTACATGAGTGAATATGTAAGCGCAGGCATTAACATCCTTTGCATTCAACAGAAAGCAGATTGTTGTGTTGCATACATACGAGTAAGGAGTCAACGCAGTGATAATGAGCCATATAAAGAGGGAATGTAGTCAGTGTTGACTGAACTTGTGCATGTACTCAGCGCACAACTGTTTGACTCTGCTGGACAAGTGTTGGCCATCACTTTGAGGAGAGCTGAGATGTGTACACAGCTGTACTCAGAGGACAGCCTCTTGTGCCTGCGAGTCCAGAAGCTGGAGTGCTTAGACACCCCCTCAACATACACACATTATGCTCAGGCAAGTAAACATGACAAGAGCTGCAACCCTCTAAATGCAGTGAAAACGCTCCGATTCAAATATCCACGAGAAATAACTGCTTCAACATAAACAGTCATTTCTATGTCATTGTCTTCACTACAGTAGTGGAACACAAACACTGAATTAACGGTTGTGTGTATGACTGCTGCAGGTCTGTGGATATCTTATTTTTTCAGTTTCCTGAAAACTCAGTTTGTTTTCAGACCATCTAATTAAGCAGGCTGTTTGGAGTTCATACACATCTCGATCATTGTTCACGATCCGCTGCACCGACTGATTCGTAGCACGCTAACTCCCATCTCCTCCTGTTACTACGGACGGGTTTAGAACCATTCAGACCATGAGTTATAAGTCAGACACTGAACATCATTCATTTTACCAGCTGTGATTTCACATCGAGGGGCAGCTCACAATGGATGCAGCAAATGGTGCAATTTCCTGTCAGAACTGTATCAGCTGCAGTACCTGCTTCATGCTCCAGCACCACAGCGACCTGAGCCGCCCTCAGCTCTCTCACATGTAAACAAAGCAAAGTTAGAGGCAGATCAGCAGATCAGGCTTTACACCGAGCCTGCCGCTCTGTGGCTCATGTGCCGCCACAGCTGAAGCGAATGCACTTTGGGCAGCGGTGTATCTCTGCATTCAGTGCAAGCAGAAGCTGCTGGTTCACACATGGAGCACCATCGAAGGCTAAAGCTCACAGCAGCTTTGTAAAATAAATGTGCAAACATACATGCAGAGATGTGCAGCCTTACATGTGGCAGCAGCAGCTGACAGCTGAAATCCTCAGCGCTCACACTGAATAACAGCACTGGATGCCCGCCCCCACCCCCCCACCCCCATCCTGGACCCTGTGAGGAGTCAGACTGGTTAAAGACTGAGAGAACAGACTGATCCTTGTTTTACTTCTTGCTCTAACTTGGGAAGCAGGGGAACTGTTGGGACTGAGGGGGAATTAAGGAGCAGCAGAAGGTACAGCGAGCCCGCATCACTCCACCCACTCCACCGTCTTTTCAGTGACTGTGGGACATGGTGTCCACAACACCTGCTATGGCTGAGGCAACGAGAGGGCCCTGGACTACAGCCGCAGAGGCACCGACGGATCAATTACAATGTGAGACACAGAGGCTTAATGGCTTGCTGCAAGACTTTATACTCCATTAATGTTTAATGTTTCTCCAGACGTCATGTCATGTCAGAGTATATCCCATTACATCATGGAGGGCAGAAAATGCTTCATAGCATATTTTGGAAAGTGAGACATTTAAGGCTCGAAGGTGAAGCACATCACAGTCACACTTTCTGGATAAAACTGCCATATTGCCCTTTTACTGGAACCACCATGACCAGTACTCATGTTTAAGCTCATGATGGGTGCATTAGTGTAAGTAATGTTGAGCTTAAACCTAAATAGTTTCTTTTTTATATATATTTCTTTGTGGTCCTTATGTTTAGTAAAGGGCACATTGTTTGGTGGCATTAATGCAAGTCCAGCAGAGACGTTCAACCGACTGTCACATGATTGATGCAAACCTCACTCGAATGAAAAGGTCACATTAATAATCACGCTAACGATGGAATTGTCTGTTTCACTGCGAGGGGTCCTCGGGAGTTTATCGAGGGCAAAGGCTAATGGCTCAACACCGAGCACAGATACCTGCCAGCAAACACAGGACACGTAATTCAAGCTGCTACCGACAGCATGTGAGCACGACTGATCAAAGCATGCAGACACAAAGTGTGCCATTCTGGGCCATTCTGAAGTCCAACATCCCCCCGACAGACCTGACGCACACTCTGCAAACTCACATCACCACTGACCCAGTTGTGTGGTACCTGAGGAAGCTGCCTGTCCTCAAAGCAATTTCTTCCTCCATACGTTTATATTTATAGGCGAGAAGAAGGATGTTCTGAGCTGGAGTCTGTCTGAACTTTTAACTTTAAAAATGATTTCTGGCTGGCTACATGAAGTCCGCACCGGGCAGCGTTGGAAATGTAAGCTTCATGAAAAGTGTCTGTGTGCAGCCGGTGCAGAGGGACGCAGGGTTCATGCCCTGTGATGGATACAGCAACCCTGCTGACGAGGTCATGAGACCGGCATGAGCCTCCAGCTCCTGAGGGGCTCCACTCTGACCTTCATATAAGCAAAAATAATTCACCATTGTAAATCAATGAAATGTGCTTTTTTTACGTATCTGCTTTCACTCACACTTCACAACCACAAGAATGAGATCCCTCACCAGTTGCTTTCATTGACTTGAGTTCTTCTACTGGGAATCAGACTCAGGTCTTTGCAGCAGTGGGTGAACTTTGCCCTCGTGCAAATCTAATTTAAAAAAAAGTTGATGGAAATGACATTTTCCGTTTTATTGTCAAGGTTAGCCGTGCTCGTGATGTGATCCAGTGGAGTACCGTAGACCTTACTGACCTGCACATTGGTCAAACTCACGAGGGATCACAGTCACTCGTGCACCAAGATGGATAAAAGCCTGATAATTCCATATTTCCAAGGTTTCAGCTGAGCAACGTGGAGACAGACTGGAGACAGACAGGGAAGCTCAGCTCTCCCCCACCCCTCCCTCTGGTCTCTGACAGGAAAGATATGTGTTTCATTGCTTATTCTGAACACAGAGCAAACCTTCACAGCCCTGTTTGCTGGTGCATTTTCATACTTGGATGATAAGACGGCCTTCTTTCTCAGAGTTTGAGCATACTGTAGTGCGACGTTCAAAGCAGCAGTGAGATGTGCTGATAAAGCTCCACAGAACAGACCGGAGAGCGCTCGACTGGTTAGGCGGGTACAGTATCTGAGTGGGGCCAGGCTGCCATGGCCACCTCAGGTCTGTCACCTCAGCATGGGGGGAAGACGTCTTACTAGCTCTCACTGATTTGTGGTCTGTTTCTTGCTTCCTTGCCGTGTTCTCCTCCTTCTCATTACACACCTCTCCTGAAAGCTCATGCACTCCAAAAAAAACCAAAACGCATGTGAGAGACTGAAATAAACTGTCACTGCGACGAGTGCAAGAAGGGACGTACACATGGCACATCCTGGAAGAATGCCTCAGTCTGCTGGTGGTATAACACGCCTGCTCATCTTACTGCGCATCAGGAACACTGACACAGTTTTCCCAGAATGCTCTGGTGTTCAAAACACACACACAATGTCCACATCACTCAAACAATTTCCATTTCAAAAGGAGGGCTTAAGATAAATCCAAAGGACTCTGCCACATTAATCAAAGTAAAGCTCAGCATCATGCTGCAGAGACGACGGGGATCCAGGATGTGTGTTTTCTACAACCTCAGACGCCACTGACAGCAATCCTGGTACTACACACCGTCCCCTGGACAGCATCACACACACACACACACACACACACACACACACACACACACACACACACACACACACACACACACACACACACACACACACACACACACACACACAGAAGAATACTCGTGTTCACTGGTTTCATCCTCTCCGAGCCTCTTCCTCCCTTTATTCACGTACTCCTCCTTCCCTCTTTCAGCTGCCTCTCTTGTGGGAGTTGAAGAACAATAGATGATGAATGAGAGGAGCCATGTAGGCTATGTGAATCAGACAGCTCTGTATTTATAGTGGCAGCCCACTCTCTCCATCACCAGGTACTCCACGCTGGCTAGTGTGGTGATCGCCGTTTAGCCAAAGTGGTATTACACTGCTTCGAGCACATACAGTCATTTTTTTCCGCGTGGAGAGAAAGATTAAAAACAGAGGATGACTGCAAACTCTGTGTGGTGCTGAGGAAGGATTTATCCTCCGTGATTTGGCTGCTGTGCTGAAAGGTGAATTCAAGAGTCAGAGGAGTGAAAGCTGCGAAGTCTTTCCACCAGAAACAGCTTCGTGCTTTCGGAGCAGTCGTAGATTTTTGAAGCTGGTGTTTGAAAGTTATGTTGTCTTTGTCCTCTAAAGCGATGCTCATCTGACACCTTCATCGCTCATACATCATCATTCATCAGTGCCTCAACTGTTTGGATGTGACACGGCTACGGTCAGGGTTTGGTTAAGTTCTCCTGATCCGGGTGAGGGGACGATCGAGGTCAAAGAAACCAACATGGAAGGACAGCAGGACACAGGAAGAAGACACTGTGCTGTCCCTCAGATGGTTCAACTAACAAACTGTAGTACTGATTAAACAGCAAACCCTGCCAAAGACAGACAGACAGACAGACAGACAGACAGACAGACAGACAGACAGACAGACAGACAGACAGACCGACAAACAGACAGACAGACAGACAGACAGACAGACAGACCGACAAACAAACAGACCGACAGACAGACAGACAGACAGACAGACAGACAGACAGACAGACAAACAGACAAACAGACCGACAGACAGACAGACAGACCGACAGACAGACAGACCGACAAACAGACAGACAGACAGACAGACCGACAGACAGACAGACAGACAGACAGACAGACCGACAGACCGACAGACAGACAGACAGACTCTCTTTCTCACACACACACACACACACACACACACACACACACACACAAATGGAATGGGAACCTCAGGGGAATCAATTTCCCAGCAAACAGTGCGACTGAGTGTTTCAGCTGGGCTGAGAAGGTCCATTACTGGTGGACAGGTGAGCAGGCCAGGCATTTCACCCTGGCTTATGAGTGTGTGTGTGTGTGTGTGTGTGTGTGTGTGTGTGGTCCTGGTCCTAGTTTTCTTGAGAGTACTTTCATGCTCTTTCTGTCTGTCAGGCCTGCACACACGCTCTCTCTCTCACACATACACACACACACACACACACACACACACACACACACACACACACACACACACACACACACACACACACACACACACACACACACACACACACACACACACACACACACACACACACACACACACACACAGGGGCCCGGGGCCTGGGCAGAGTCACTGGATAAATTGGTTCCGTTAGGATGCTACTGAGTCCAATCACCCGGAGGAGCCCGAGGACTCGACTGGATTCACACCATCAGGCTGGACAGGAGCGGAGTCCTCCATGATGCAGTCCGCCAGCGCTGCTGTGTGGATCTGGTCTAAATCCAGGGTGTGAGGGATGAGAGGAGCAGCAGCTTTGTCACATGAAGACCTTCAGCGAGAAGGACCAAAGTGACTTTATCAACTTTGAAGCATCTCATTAATGAACAGAGTTGGACGTGTCTGTCTACATCATAACCAAAAACCCTGCATGTTCACATAAACGAAGCCATTTTTAATCACTTCCATTAATTTCACTCCTCTCGGTCTAAACCTGCGCTCTGCTTCCTCTCCCGCTCCGTCTTGTAGAAATCCTGTGAAATGCATTGTCTGGTCATGACAAAAAGCTCAGTCCTATGCCAGCGTTGCATTAACTGTGGATACCCACACAGCACTCACTGCATAATGCTTGTGAAATTGTGAGAAAGGAGAAAATAAAGGTATTGGTCCTCCTACATGACAGAAACCGCTGCTAATCTTCTTTTTGTACAAAGGTATTTGCCAAAATATCAGTGTAATCCTTTAGCAGCTCTATTCTTTATGTGCAGTGATGACTTGAGATTCAAGTACAGATTATAATCTCCTTGAACAACAGGTTCCTGTCGCCTGATGACGCAGTGCGGCGTCCTCAGGCTGCTTTACGTTGTTCTAGGCAGGGCGTCTTTGAGCGTGGGATGGGGCGTTTTGTGTTGAACTAACAAACAGCTGATTGAGTCGTGCCTCACTTACTGTATACTACACTGACACTGCAGCTCTCAGCTGACTCTCAGCTGACTCTTCATAAACTTGGGATATAATTGTGATTTGGACCATTGCAGGTGCTGAAGTCTTTGGCTGGGACTGATGCACACTAGCAGGCCATCTTTACAGAAGCTGAAAGACAAACGCAGTAGCTTCTGTCCCTGCTTTGGCAAAGCAGGATCACAATGTGAAAATGTCGAAACGCTGCTTCCAGGCGGCCACTTCAGGGGCCTGACCTGCTGCTGTCGCTCTAATTCCATGACCAGAAGCTCCATGCCAAATTCTGCCTCACTGCAGCGGCCGCTTTCTCTGCTGATTTGTGGATTTCATGCCAGTCCTTCACTGGTGCCGAGCGCCGACACAATAGCTCCTCCAGCAAAGGCTGTGGGCCATATTTCATGACGGGCTCCACCTGAATATCAAATGTTCCTGAAGTGGAGCTCAGCCCTGCTCGCTCTCTCTGAACCAGCACACAGCACACACACCGGACCTTAATGTTAACCAAAGCCTGGCTCGTCTCTTGGAGATAGCAGACCTTTAAATGATCTCATTTCAGTGCTGACTTAGAAACTGTTCAAGTGTCGAAATCTTTTAGAGGAAATAATGAAATACCTATGCACTCGTGTGGCGAAGAGTTTCTGCACAATGATTACGGCCGTGCGCAGACAGAACTTCATTAAGAGTATATTGCAGATTGGTAGTTGGTGTTTTTCTCCGTCAGCTCTCCAATCTGTTCCTATAACCTGTGAAAGCAAATTCCCCCAGAGGGGCTTCAGCCCCTGAGACAGAGCACACAGGCGCTACTCTGGAGACACAATCCATTTTTATCAGCCTGCCCAGACCCAGGGTTCATGAAAAAGAATAAATAGGGCTGTTAAAACCTTATGGCTTTTCTCTTAAACTACAACAAATAGACAGAGCAATAACAGGAGAACTACTGAGAAACTGGGAGATTTCTCAAAGGCTTCGTGGCGACTGCTTTCTGGGGTGTGCGGGGCTTTCTGCTGATTGATCAAACACCATCTTGTTTTCTGCTTGTCAATCTCCTCATATCCCTTACAAGAGTGTGTGCTCATCCTCAGGCTGCCTGTGGCTTCATTTCCTCACATCAGCCTCCAGAGTGTGTGTCTGCGCCTTCGTCAGTGTGTGCAGCTGACGTGAGAAGCTAGTCTTTGTGGACGGGAGCTGATGGATGGATTTCTGTAGCCGGCCTCATCGCTGACGGGCTCTCCTGTGAGCCTCCAGCTCTTCCTCTCTGTCTTTGTCTTCGTCGCTCTGTCACAGCAGCTCCAGGACACCCGTCACCAGAGCCCGTTAAAGGGTTACTGCGACAGCGCGAGATGGACTCACATCGCAGGAACAGTGCGATCTGCTCAGGCGGTTTAACGTGATGTTTTGTGGCTCAGGCTGTGACTAAATATCATGGTACAATGTGTAGAGCTGAGGAGTTGTTAATCTCATGGCTTTGCTTCCAGCGCTGCAGGATCAGAGCGGCCTGAAGACCTCGGCCTCTCGTCTCTCTGCAGACTCCTCTTCCTCCTCTTCCGTATGCACACAAAGACTAAATAATACAACGCAGATAATTTCACTTTCAGATCTGCTGAAACATACATGACACCTAGAGCCAGTATGAATCTATTTGTCTCTGTGCATGTTTCTACTGGCTTTGTCTGCATGAACGCTGCCTCTGAACACTCCACTGCATTGTAAACTGGAGCAGAACAGCAGCTTTCACTGTATTCAAGTCATTACTGAACGCAGCACTGTGCTCCTATTCATGCTAACATGCTCACATCTGTCACATCTGGCGCACTTTTTCCTGTTGTATAGTTCCTCAGTACAAACACTGTGTTTATCATCTGTGTTCTTTTTAATGCAGCACATTAACAGCAGTTTTCAGTCTGTGGCATTAACAGATTTTCATCCAACAGTGTTTTTATAATCTGTGCATAGCAGATTTTTTCTCCTTTTCATCTCGATCCGTCCATGACACTGACACCGCTCTCATCGCTCATCTTTTCATACTGTATCGACTTCATTTCCCCGCTGTGGGATCAATCAAGTCTTATCTTATTTACTCTGAAAATTTGTGGCACTAACGAAGGTGTTTGGAAAATAATCCTAGAAAATGTGTTTCTGAGAGCGATTTGTCCTGTTTTTAAAACCAGATTCTTTGGCGAGTTTTGTTGAGGTCAGGATCTTTGAATCTTAAAGCACAGTGAAGTCAAACTGGGATGTGACTGGACCGCTGTGACAAACACACCTCGGCCGGCGTACGCTGACCAATCACACACGGCCGACTGTACTTAATCAGGCTTTTACCTTTCCAAATGTTCTGACACACAAACTCTGTAAGTTTCAGCCGTCTTCAGTAACACACTAACTATCCTGAGCCGCTGTATATTTTCACCAAACTGGAGAGTGGAACCCTTTCATCCATCCTCAGTAACCATTTATTCAGATTTAGGGGTCACAGGGGAAGAAGCTCATCCCAGCATGCCGTGGGGCTGGAGACAGGTCGCCGGTCCGTCTCCAGGCTGCGTTCACACACGTCCACGTTCACAGTGTGAATGAAACGGTGGAATATTTATGAACACGCTTGAGGATCATAACATGCACGTTAGTCCAGAGCTGCCCAGAGGCAACGCACAAAACATGCTTAGCGAATACTGACAGGCGCAGATACGAACACTGCAGTATTCAGATCCATGTTTATCTCTGAATGGCGGCGGCGGCAGTGGTTGCAGTGGGTTTACTGGTTCAGTAGAATAAAGTCCATCACTGTGACTTTTTGAAATTAAGGCTCTTATTCACTGAAAGCCACCGTGACGTTCCAATAACAGCAATTAAGTGTCAGATTTATGCATGAAGCACGAGCAGGCCGTCCCAAGTGAGCGATAATGAGGGAGGTGTAGTGAGGGAGGGGGCGCCTGCTGGAAATAGAGCCTTCATATAACTCCACAGACCACCAGCAACCCCAGTCTGTGCTCTTCTTCATCACCTGTTTCGATTCACACAGTGAGATTTGTGTGTTTGAAGGATGGAGAGACGAAGAAGAGGAGAGACGTTCCCATCAGTGAGTGAATCACTTTGCATTTCTAAAGCAGAGGGGTGGAGCCGACACAAATCCAAAAATATGCTAATGATTAAATGAAAGCTCGTTATCGTTTGTTAGCTTCACAGAGACGCACGACGTCCGTCTGCTAATTAGTATTTACATTGAAAAGTGAGCAGGCTTTACATTGAGTGTGTGGAACAGTGGAAGTATGACAGACACCAACAGGGAACTCTGATAACGAGGGGGTGAGCTCAGTGTGACAGAGTGTGTGTGTGTGTGTGTGTGTGTGTGTGAGTGAGTGCGTGAGTGTGTGCAGTGTGTGTGAGTGTGTGCAGTGTGTGTGTGTGTGTGAGTGTGTGCAGTGTGTGCAGTGTGTGCAGTGTGTGAGTGTGTGAGTGTGTGAGTGTGTGCAGTGTGTGAGTGTGTGAGTGTGTGCAGTGTGTGCAGTGTGTGAGTGTGTGAGTGTGTGAGTGTGTGCAGTGTGTGAGTGTGTGAGTGTGCAGTGTGTGAGTGTGTGAGTGTGTGCAGTGTGTGAGTGTGTGAGTGTGTGAGTGTGTGCAGTGTGCAGTGTGTGCAGTGTGTGAGTGTGTGAGTGTGTGAGTGTGTGAGTGTGTGAGTGTGTGCAGTGTGTGAGTGTGTGAGTGTGTGCAGTGTGTGAGTGTGTGAGTGTGTGAGTGTGTGAGTGTGTGCAGTGTGTGAGTGTGTGAGTGTGTGAGTGTGTGAGTGTGTGAGTGTGTGAGTGTGTGCAGTGTGCCTGTGAAGCATCAACACTGTGTCATCACATTCAGTGGAAGAGGCTGGATGAGGAAGGCTGAGCAGATAAAGAAAATAACAGAAAGTGCTAAAAGAAGGAAAACGTGAAGCACGAGGAGGAACACACCGGAGTCGCCGCGCCGTGTGATACACGGCGGCCTCGTTAGCACCGGCGCCGCACGATGGGGACGTGCGTGTGCGCGGCTGCTCGTGTGTTTGATGCCATGAACTCGCAAGACAATTAGACCGAGTTTGTGAGCCGATATGTTGAATTTATGCATCCAGAAATAAACACCAATCAATGGGAAATGTTCGTGGATGACTGATTGTGTCAGGCACGGCGAGGAAAGACGCTGTTTTCTG
Organism: Chaetodon trifascialis; assembly: GCF_039877785.1. Classification (NCBI taxonomy): domain Eukaryota; kingdom Metazoa; phylum Chordata; class Actinopteri; order Chaetodontiformes; family Chaetodontidae; genus Chaetodon; species Chaetodon trifascialis. The sequence continues at coordinate 27,226,187 of NC_092068.1, read as the reverse complement.
TTCTCCGCTGGCTCGTTATTTCTTCACTTCATCTGCTCGAGCATCCCTTCATACATCACTATTTCCACATACCTATTGATTATTGATCATTTACTCTCTTCAATGCTTCAGCCGCATGGTCACCAAAACAAAGTGAAAGAGAATTTTCTATACATGACTGGGTGCGTGCGTGTGTGCGTGTGTGTGCGTGTGTGTGTGTGTGTGTGTGTGTGTGCATGTGCGTGTGTGTGTGTGTGCGTGTGTGTGTGTGTGTGCGTGTGTGTGTGTGCGTGTGTGTGTGTGTGTGTGTGTGTGTGCATGTGCGTGTGTGTGTGTTTGGGTGGGTGGCAGTGTGAGTGACATCTGGGAGGAGGAGAAAGGAGAAGAGCTAAATCAATCAGTGTGGGGGCAACTTTTAGCGACGCACACTACTGCTTTCACACGCACACACACGCACACACACACGCGCACACACACACGCGCACACACACACGCACACACACAGACACAGCTTCTTCAGTCGTCTCTGAGTCACTTGCTTTCTTTGCATCGGCTCAGTCAGCAGAGATAAAAGTGTGGAGGCAGCCTTTGTTGTGTTTGCATGTAGAATGAATTGGGTGTCAGAGGGTGAAGATGAGGTGACGAAGAAGCCGCCTCATTCTTCTTACTGGATCTGTCTGTCTGTCTATGTTCCTGTCGTTCATATTAAAATGCAGACACTGGAAGACTTTGATTCGCAGCTTTAGACGCCAGCAGTCGTCCTGCCTGTGTGTTTCTTTATGTTTGAAAGCTGCCGTCTCACTCAGACACACAGCTGGTTTAACCTGAGTCCCGATGGCCAATCAGAACACACCGGAAAGGACGTCTGGTGCCTCGCTGCTCTCAGACAACAAAGCCTGGTCTGGAGCGGGACATGCACTGAGTGTCTGAGTGCTTCTGAGGCTTTTTACTGCCTTTCTTGATAAATATGGAGAAACTCTCAGAGTCAAGGCATTCTCCTGAACGATATCCTGTAACCTGCGGGATCTTTAAAGTCATGCCTCTTTCAAACCAAGGTGAGCGTCTAACCTGGTTGCTAAAGATGTGAAGATAAACGAGCAGCTGCGACCTTTTCTTCTGCAGGACTGTTTTGATGCCAGGACTGGCCTCCGTGCACATGTTCCACCCAACAACATTTTGCAAAGCACGTCGCTGCATCGTGGGCTTTGCATGGCCAGCCATGTGGGAGCAGATGACACCAGGGAAGCATGGAGGTTCTCAGTATTGTCTCAGAATATCTGCGTAGTCTGAATCTGATGCAGCAAAACGTCTCAAACACGTTGGAACAGAAGCAACAAAAGACTGAAAACAGGCTGACTGGTAGCAGGTGAGAGCATCATGATTGGGTCTGGAAAGGCTCAGTCGTTCACAGAGGAGGGAGCGAAGTTCACCACTTTGTGAACACATGACTGGATGAACACATGGACTCAGAGACACTTCAGGAAACTTGTCCATAGATAAATGAGTGAATTTCATTTTATCTACGCTTCATACAGACTTCTTTAGAACTGATTCTGACTTTCTGCACATGTTGAAATCAGAAGGATGAAAAACATAAACAAGGATGTCACGAGGATTTCAGACAGAGCGCAGCACAGCATGTAGAAACTATTCATATTTAGATGCCACAAACTGTCAAAAACGGATTAAAAGCTCCTGGAATCAATATGAGAAGGAGAATGTTTAAGTGCAGCGTTCATGGAAAAGGATTGGCTCTCAGCAGTGACACAGGAAGACGAACATAAAGCCGCCCCACAAGTGCTGTCAAGACGATTCCAC